>NC_090071.1:13538175-13543175 GCF_038355195.1 Osmerus mordax | reverse complement strand
TGCGCCCCTCAAAGTGGGCAAAGTTCCGTCGTAGCACCACAGCATATCTGGCGTGACTTAAAACAAAGTTAATTAAACACAGATTTGTTTTTTTGCTCTTAGCAAACACCCCAAACAAAAACAGAGGCCTCCACCCATCCTCCAAGTCAAACTCCCAACTCCAGTTCTCCACCAACAAGGCCTTGATGAAAACAAAGAAATCAACCAAATCAACACAATCCAAAAAATAATGTAAAAAGCTCTCACGACCACCATTACACACATCACACATTATATTCACCTCATTATTAATAGCATGTAGCACCACGTTTGTGTATATTCTGTTGTGTCTTATCAGAAAGTCATTATTTTCGCATTCAATGGTGTTATATTTGATGTTTAAGTTTGACCAAATTTTCTTCACCTCCATATCCACAAATACTCCACTCCACACCTTCTCCGCCGCTGGCGCCTTGAACATATTAACAATTAACCATCCATATATTTTCTTTACACTCATACTGTCCATCATACATTTCTCGCCATCCTCCATGACATACATCACCGGCATACAGTCATCCCTATGAAACATACATTGTGTTTGCAAGAGAGTAGCCCATTCCAAAGGTATGCTTGACTTGATTTTTTCATATATCTTGCAAACTTCCTCTCTGCTCTCCATTCCCTCCCACTCACACACCGTGTCGTATATACAGTTCCCTCTGAGAAATCCCGGGATGGCCTCATAAACAATGTCCTTCACCTGCTTAATGCCTCCGAAGAAGAACTTGGGCTCATACAAGGTTTTTTGGTTCCACTTGATCTTCTCATTTAAAAACAGAGGCAGATTCACAATCCCAGTTAAAGTCCCACAATCATATTCTACCTTTGGCAGAATCCTTCTCCAAGCCTCCAGCACCTCCCTGTATATCTCTGGTATTCCAACCGTCATTGACTGCTTGAACCCCATGTACCAAGCACTGTCCCCCATCCCTCCCACATCATTAACATATTTCCTTAACAACTCCTTCCACCCATAGTCCCATTGTCCAACCATATATTTTCTCACAGTTTTTATCCTCAGTGCAGTCTTCTTTGTTTCCAAATCCACTAAGTTCAGACCTCCCTCCCACCATTTCCCCACCAGAGTGTTCTTTGCAATTTTAACACCTTTCCCGTCCCACATGAAATCACACACTATTTTATTTAGAGCATTCATAACCCACTCTGGCATGTCAATGACGTTCATCACATATACACACACTGAGAGTAACAAACTATTTACCACAATGACCTTTCCCTTTAAACGCAATCTTCGCCCTCTCCACGATATACATACAGTCCTTATTTTATTAATCACCCCTGTCCAAGTCACATCCCTCGCCTCCCGACTGTCCACTCCTAGATGCACACCCAATACTTTTATATATTTCTCCTCTACCCTTAACCCCACGTCTTCTCTCTCCACCCGTCCTATATACATTATTTCTGACTTGTCCTTATTAATCCTTGCCCCTGACGCTTGTCCATATTTCTCCACCAGCTCTAGCACCCTTTTCACACTTTCCCCATCCCTCACTGTGATTGTGGTATCATCGGCATACTGGTTGACTACACATATCCCCCCATATGGCAGCCCAATCCCTGTCACCCCCTGGTCCCTCTTAATCAGTGTGGCCAGAGGCTCTGCACAGATGGCATATAATAGTGCAGATAGAGGACATCCCTGCCTCACAGACCTCCCCACCTCAAATCTATCGGTCAACACTCCATTCACCTTTACACAGCTCCTGGCACTCCCATATAACCTCCTCACCCAACCCACCATTCTGTCCCCAAACCCTACCTTCCCCAATACCCTGTACAAAAACTCATGCTCTACTCTATCAAATGCTTTATTCCAGTCTATCCCTATTACCACTCCCCCTATCTTATCTCTCTTCAAGTATTCTATCACGTCCCTAACTGTCCCTATCGTGTCTGCTATATCCCTACCTGGCACACTATAACTTTGTGTTGGCTGCACTATCCCCCCTATGACTCTCTTCATCCTATTCGCTAACACTTTGGTCAGTATTTTATAGTCTACATTCAATAAACTAATGGGCCTATAGTTCCCCAGATCCAATTTACTTCCCTTCTTGTACAATATAGTGATTACACCCTCCACCATTCTACTCTGTACTATCCCTGTTCTCTCCATCCCTCTAAATACTTCCACTAAAATTGGTGCCACCTGGTTTTTATACACCTTGTAAAACTCTGTCCCTATCCCATCACTCCCCGGGCTCTTCCCACTGTTCAGACCCCCTATCGCTTCTATCACCTCTGCCCCATTAATTTCCCTGTCACACCACCCCCTATCCATCTCCCCTAACTCACTTTCCATACTATCCAACACCTCCTCCATGCTGCCCTCATCCACTCCTCCTCTCTGATACAATTCCCCATAAAACTCCTGCACCCTCTCCAGTATCTCCACGTAATCATTTGTTGTCACCCCCTCCTTATTATTGATTTCATGTATATATGTCCTACCCTGCTTTCTCTTCTCCAGCCCTAAGAAATATCCGGTACATTTCTCCCCCTCCAGAGCATATACCGCCTTACTCCTCAAAATTGCCCCTCTACATTTTTCCCTCTCAAACCTGTCTAAATCCATTTTTGCCTCTAAATAACTCTCCATACTATACCCCTCCTCATCCTCGGCCCTGTTTAACTCCACCCTCAGCCTTTCCCTCAAACCCTGTTCTTCCTTCACCCTCCTTCTTTTCCTTTTCCTACTATACCTGATACTGATTGATTTAATCATATCCTTCACCACCTCCCATCTCTCCCCTACACTCTCATCCACCCTATCAACCTCCCTATACTCTTCTACCCTCTCCGTTTCCCTACCTAATAACTCCCTAATCTGCTGCTCATACTCTTCCTCCTCAATATACCCTGCATTCAATATCCACAATCCTCCACCTACCTCCTCTTGCCCTACCTTAATTCTAAACCTAACAGCATCATGATCACTAAAGCTATTTCCCTGGTGTCTTATACTATCCACATATCCTACCATTTCCCCCTGTACTAAAACTAAATCTATCCTACTCTGTTTCAAAACACCTTCCCTCATCTGCCTCCTCGTGAACTCCCTCATGTCTGGATGCTCATTTCTCCACACATCAATCAATCCTTTGTCCCTTATTATATTCAGCAAAATACTCCTCGACATTTCCCATCTAAATTCTACCCCCTTCCCTACATCTAATCTACTGCATTTAGTATTGAAATCCCCCACTATTATGCACCTCCCAGTTATCAACCCCTCTAACTCCTGTAATACACCCCTCTTATCTAACTCTATATTTGGCACATAGACATTTATTAATCTAAATTCTACCTCCCTATATCTGAACTCAATGACTAAAATCCGCCCTATCTCATCCCTGTACACCTCCCTGGCCTCTTCCACCTTATCCTTCTTAATTAAAATCGCCACCCCCCGTGCGTTCCTAGCCCCATTATTGTAAAACATGTCACCTTCCCATTCCTCCCTCATCTCCTTCACCTTGTCCTCATCCCAGTTTGTTTCTTGTATACACATAATATCACTCCTATATACATACACCAGTTCCTTCATTTTCCTTCTGGC
Organism: Osmerus mordax; assembly: GCF_038355195.1. NCBI lineage: Eukaryota > Metazoa > Chordata > Actinopteri > Osmeriformes > Osmeridae > Osmerus > Osmerus mordax. The sequence continues at coordinate 13,539,550 of NC_090071.1, read as the reverse complement.
TCTTAGGCCATTAACATTTACAGATGTTACAGTGGTCATGAGAGCAAACCCACAAAAGAAATAAACAAAACCAATCATATGAAAATTGTCACTTGCCATCTCCCAGCTGTTCGCCATTCCGCAGCCCCCGTCTTTGGTCCGTCTCAGCGTCCCTCTCATCCCGCCGTCGTGCTGCCACCGTGACTGCGTGTTTCAACGCCTCCTCCTCCACCAACTTCTTTCGCCCTCCTCTATTCCTCTGTGGCAGCCCCTCCAGCCGCAGCACGTCCTCGCCTTTCTTCCCCAACGCTTTCCGCCGCTTCTCCTTAGTTGCCGCTCCGGCCCTCCCCTTCCTTCTGCCACCTCCTTGCTCCATGCCCTCCTCTCCCTCTTCCACGTCCTCCATCTCGCTGTCCAGCTCGTCCTGCGTGTCTTCCTGGTCCCCGTCGTCTCCTCCAACCTCGCTCGCGTCCTCTGCTCCCGAGCTCTGTCCTGTCTTGAGATCGCCGCCTCCCTCCTCCTCCTCATCAGCCAATTCCTCCCCTTCCTCCTCGTTCAGCTCCATGGTCTGGACGTCCTTTCCCCGCTTGCTCCCTTCCACATCCTCTTCCTCCGCGTTCCCCTGGACGCACTCCCTTGCGTAGTGCCCAGCCTTGCCACAGCGGAAACATTTGAATTCTGGGCAGTCCTTAAAAATATGCCCCGGCTTGATGCACAACCGACAGACTCTCACCTGCCGGTCATGGATAACCCTAAAGTATTCAGTGCCTCTCAAAGTCTCAAACTTGGTGGAGTATGGGAGCGAACGGACCTGCTCCGTGAAACGCACCTTTAAAAAGCGTGTCCCATCCACAATCTCCGTTCCCGGCCACACTCGACGCTTAACAGTCGAGATGGCCTGTACTCCCCACTCCTCCAGTCTCGCTATAATTCTCCAATCCTGCAGATACACCGGCAGGTTGATGAATGACACCACCATCTCATTATTTACAATGTCACTGCCATGCACCAGAGCCCCTCTCACTCTGATGCCATCCATGAGCTTCACCTTCCCGTCATTGTCCTTCATGGTGAGCTCATATTTCCTGTCACCTCTCGTCCTGCAGCCAAGCACCACTCCACACTGCTTCTTCACCTCCTTGCACAAGTCCATTGTGGAAATGTTTTCAGTTCCTTCCACCACCACTTCCACAGTCAACTCCTTCCCATATTTGTCTCTCTCACCGTCCTTGACTCTCTCCTTTTGTCCACCTTCAATCGGCACGTTTGCCCCGTTAGTTGTTTGTTTGTCCTTCGGTTGTCCTCCTTCACTCCTTTTGTCCACAGGCTGTTCCATTGTTAAATCCAGTCCATTGTTCGTTGCCATGCTAGCCGTCCGCGACATAAAACACAGAAC
>NC_090071.1:13510675-13513175 GCF_038355195.1 Osmerus mordax | reverse complement strand
TATTGCTTTAAAGTGCTTTTCAGCTCCTTAATAGTCGTTTTCAAGCTGTTTGGCATTGTAGTTAGTTATTATTACATGACTTTGACTTAGATTTCAGCCTAAAACAGGCCACACTGACTCAAATCAACTGTAAATCACCGAATCCATGCTACTTGACAAGATTAGGCCATTAGATTCCGAGTTTTGAGACTTTTATTCTTTTATTGCTTTAAAGTGTTTTTCAGCTCCTGAATGGCCGTTTTCAATGCATTTACACGGTTTTGCATTGTACTAGTTCACATTACATGACTTTGACTTACACATATCAGGCTAAAACAGGCCATACTGACTCGAATCAACTGTAAATCACCTAATCCATGCTACTTGACAAGATTTAGCTATTAGATTCCGAGTTTTGAGACTTTTATTCTTTTATTGCTTTAAAGTTCTTTTCAGCTCCTGAATGGCCGTTTTCAATGCATTTACACTGTTTGGCATTGTACTAGTTCACATTACATGACTTTGACTTAGATATCAGGCTTAAACAGGCCACACTGACTCAAATCAACTGTAAATCACCGAATCTATGCTACTTGACAAGATTTAGCCATTAGATTCCGAGTTTTGAGACTTTCATTCTTTTATTGCTTTAAAGTGCTTTTCAGCTCCTTAATAGTCGTTTTCAAGCTGTTTGGCATTGTAGTTAGTTATTATTACATGACTTTGACTTAGATTTCAGCCTAAAACAGGCCACACTGACTCAAATCAACTGTAAATCACCGAATCCATGCTACTTGACAAGATTAGGCCATTAGATTCCGAGTTTTGAGACTTTTATTCTTTTATTGCTTTAAAGTGTTTTTCAGCTCCTGAATGGCCGTTTTCAATGCATTTACACGGTTTTGCATTGTACTAGTTCACATTACATGACTTTGACTTACACATATCAGGCTAAAACAGGCCATACTGACTCGAATCAACTGTAAATCACCTAATCCATGCTACTTGACAAGATTTAGCTATTAGATTCCGAGTTTAGAGACTTTCATTCTTTAATGCTTTAAAGTTCTTTTCAGCTCCTGAATGGCCGTTTTCAATGCATTTACACTGTTTGGCATTGTACTAGTTCACATTACATGACTTTGACTTAGATATCAGGCTTAAACAGGCCACACTGACTCAAATCAACTGTAAATCACCGAATCTATGCTACTTGACAAGATTTAGCCATTAGATTCCGAGTTTTGAGACTTTCATTCTTTTATTGCTTTAAAGTGCTTTTCAGCTCCTTAATAGTCGTTTTCAAGCTGTTTGGCATTGTAGTTAGTTATTATTACATGACTTTGACTTAGATTTCAGCCTAAAACAGGCCACACTGACTCAAATCAACTGTAAATCACCGAATCCATGCTACTTGACAAGATTAGGCCATTAGATTCCGAGTTTTGAGACTTTTATTCTTTTATTGCTTTAAAGTGTTTTTCAGCTCCTGAATGGCCGTTTTCAATGCATTTACACGGTTTTGCATTGTACTAGTTCACATTACATGACTTTGACTTACACATATCAGGCTAAAACAGGCCATACTGACTCGAATCAACTGTAAATCACCTAATCCATGCTACTTGACAAGATTTAGCTATTAGATTCCGAGTTTTGAGACTTTTATTCTTTTATTGCTTTAAAGTTCTTTTCAGCTCCTGAATGGCCGTTTTCAATGCATTTACACTGTTTGGCATTGTACTAGTTCACATTACATGACTTTGACTTAGATATCAGGCTTAAACAGGCCACACTGACTCAAATCAACTGTAAATCACCGAATCTATGCTACTTGACAAGATTTAGCCATTAGATTCCGAGTTTTGAGACTTTCATTCTTTTATTGCTTTAAAGTGCTTTTCAGCTCCTTAATAGTCGTTTTCAAGCTGTTTGGCATTGTAGTTAGTTATTATTACATGACTTTGACTTAGATTTCAGCCTAAAACAGGCCACACTGACTCAAATCAACTGTAAATCACCGAATCCATGCTACTTGACAAGATTAGGCCATTAGATTCCGAGTTTTGAGACTTTTATTCTTTTATTGCTTTAAAGTGTTTTTCAGCTCCTGAATGGCCGTTTTCAATGCATTTACACGGTTTTGCATTGTACTAGTTCACATTACATGACTTTGACTTACACATATCAGGCTAAAACAGGCCATACTGACTCGAATCAACTGTAAATCACCTAATCCATGCTACTTGACAAGATTTAGCTATTAGATTCCGAGTTTTGAGACTTTTATTCTTTTATTGCTTTAAAGTGTTTTTCAGCTCCTGAATGGCCGTTTTCAATGCATGTACACTGTTTGGCATTGTACTGGTTCACATTACATGACTTATATTTCAGGCTAAAACAGGCCACACTGACTCAAATCAACTGCAAATCACCGAATCCATGCTACTTGACAAGATTAAGCCATTAGATTCCGAGTTTTGAGATTAATTCTTTTATTGCTTTATAGTGCTTTTCAGCT